>NW_025065107.1:0-1491 GCF_019049425.1 Lizanozyma spartinae
GTACTGAAGTAGTTACTGTTACTTGTACTAAGGATGTTTGTCACCACGCTCAACCTACTGGAATCGTCGCTCCAGAAGGTACCACTTACACTACTGAATACGGTACTGTTGTAGTCACCGTTACATGCACCGAAGACGTTTGCCATCAAAGCATCCCAGCAACCACTGTTGCTTCAGTTGTTACATCTAGTGTTCCAGTTGTTACATCTGGTGCTCCAGTTGTTTCTTCTGTGTCTACTATGTATTACACTCAAGGCTCTGGTAATGCTTCCAACGAAACCATTCCAGTCTACGAAGGTATGGCCTCTTCCGCTAAGATGGTTCCATTCTTAGCTGTTATTGCCGCCATCGCCATTACATTGATCTGAGTAAGTTTATAACTTTACCGCATACCCCTATATACACTAAGTTTATACGAGATTTTTATTAAGTTAAAAAATATAAAGCAGGCTTTGAAAATTAAGCCATATTTGTAAACACACCAACTTCCAAATCCAGAAGACAAATTTACGAATTCGGAAAACATCAACACTAACGAGTATCATTGGTCAAGCAAGGTACAGGATTCGTGGCCATCACCAATCTTTAAAGAATTCAAGGCGGACGCGAAGCTAAATACATTAGAAAATAAATCCATTTCAGGCTTAGACATTAAGAATATTGGATTCATGCCTTGTTATTCCTACTAGACAAGGAAATGGCTCACATCGTATTTTCATTGCTTTTTTGATACGGCATTATCTTTCGATATTCAGATCGTGGTAAGTTTTGCCTGGGAAATTAGTTCCAAATTAGAGGACTGCATCAACTTGAGATGCAGTTTTTTACATATAAATCTTTGTGAGGTGTGGTATTAACACCATGTCATGAAAATTGTAAGAATTTCAACTATGTTCTATTGTACAGTAATGAGGGAACTTTAAAACCTTTATCATCTGCTCAATATGAATTCTATATTTAGAGCAGAACCCATTTGATCTGACTTTATGATCTTTTTCAATGAACTCGATCTCTATATTAATTGAGTAGCGGCGTGCCCGATTTGATAGATCTCATTGTAGGATTACCCCAAGCCTTTGCTAATAAAAAGCTTGTAGTCATCACATTTCCATTATTGTTAGAAACTGAGTAAATGCTAGTTTTATCAAATATGGAGCATTCGACCTCGTAGAAACTTGTTAGCCGAAATTTCAATAAGGAATAGCTGGATATCAAGTGACATTCTCCACCTACCAGAATGCGCCATAAGCTAAGCTAAGTTCCATAAATCACCAAAGCAGAATGGATACTCGTACTATATACTTCAACACTACGGTTTATCTAGCTAGTTACATTGGTAGCAAAATTTGATCTTGTTTCTGCAGCTGTATTGATAACTATTATTATATTCAATTTCATACGCGAAAAAGTTGTATTACTTCTTTGATAACTAGTCAACGTTGACCCTTACAGCATAACTTCATTAGATAGGTACTTGCCTTCTGGTAAGAA
>NW_025065108.1:0-1483 GCF_019049425.1 Lizanozyma spartinae
TCAGAGCCGTATGATGTCAGGTATGTACCTGGAGTGTAAGCAATGACTGTTTGAGTTCCGTCAATAGTGGTAACGACAGTAGTGGAGTATGATCCAGTCCAGCCGTCCGTAACACTTGGAGTTGGAGTTGGTGCAACAATGTAGGTGGTTGGATTACCGCTGGCATCAGTGGTAGTCACGGTAGTGGTTGCACTGTTAGAACCGTATGATGTCAGGTATGTGCCTGGAGTGTAAGCAATGACTGTTTGAGTTCCGTCAATAGTGGTAACCACAGTAGTGGAGTATGATCCAGTCCAGCCGTCCGTAACACTTGGAGTTGGTGTTGGTGCAACGACATAGGTGGTTGGATTACCGCTGGCATCAGTGGTAGTCACAGTAGTAGTTGCACTGTCAGAGCCGTATGATGTCAGGTATGTACCTGGAGTGTAAGCAATGACTGTTTGAGTTCCGTCAATAGTGGTAACGACAGTAGTGGAGTATGATCCAGTCCAGCCGTCCGTAACACTTGGAGTTGGAGTTGGTGCAACAATGTAGGTGGTTGGATTACCGCTGGCATCAGTGGTAGTCACGGTAGTGGTTGCACTATCAGAGCCGTATGATGTCAGGTATGTTGCTGGGACTTCCGCAATAAATGTAAGCGTACCATCAACGGTGGTGGCAACAGTAGTGGTGAATGATCCAGTCCAAGACTGAGTCACACTTGGAATTGGTGTTGGCACAACGACGTAGGTTGTTGGGTTACCATTAGCATCAGTAGTAGTCACAGTGGTTGAGATTGAATCAGATCCATATGATGTGGAATATGCTTCAGAGGAGGCTGAAACAGATGCTGAGCTGGATGCAGAAGCTGAGCTAGATGCAGATGCTGAGCTGGATGCAGATGCTGAGCTGGATGCAGCTGTTGAGCTGGATTCGGAAGCTGAGCTGGATGCAGCTGTTGAGCTGGATTCAAATGCTGAGCTAGATTCAGAGGCTGAGCTAGATGCAGAAGCTGAGCTAGATGCAGAAGCTGCGCTGGACTCAGATGCTGAGCTAGATTCGGAAGCTGAGCTGGATGCAGCTGTTGAGCTAGATTCAGAAGCTGAGCTGGATTCAGCTGTTGAGCTGGATGCAGCTGTTGAGCTGGATGCAGAGGCTGAGCTGGATTCAGAAGCTGAGCTGGATTCAGAAGCTGAGCTGGATGCAGAAGCTGAGCTGGATGCAGAAGCTAAGCTAGATTCAGAAGCTGCACTGGACTCAGAAGCTGAGCTAGATTCGGAAGCTGAGCTAGATTCAGATGCTGAGCTAGAGCTGGATTCAGCTGTTGAGCTGGATGCAGCTGTTGAGCTGGATTCAAATGCTGAGCTAGATTCAGATGCTGAGCTGGATGCAGAGGCTGAGCTGGATGCAGAAGCTGAGCTGGATGCAGAAGCTGCACTGGACTCAGAAGCTGAGCTAGATTCGGAAGCTGAGCTGGATGCAGATGTTGAGCTGGATTCAGAAG
>NW_025065109.1:0-1399 GCF_019049425.1 Lizanozyma spartinae
AATGATAAATTGCTCTTGGCAAGCTTGCTAATCCTATATTAGCAGTAGGCTATAAATACGCCACCATAAGTCCTAGACTTAGAGTAAATTTTTATAGAGAGATAAGCAACTCTGATTTATATAATACGGATAATATTATAAGACACACCTCAAGATAAGTATTACTCGTGATTAAACTTACTAACAATATGACTCGTATAGAGGATATAGAACGTCCATTTCAACAGAAATATTCAAAATATTCCGTATAGGTAAGTCGGGATATTTTGAATGAAGGCCAGCAAACTTGGAATGACGAACAATGATAAATTGCTCTTGGCAAGCTTACTAATTCATTACTACTATCCAATAATAGTGATACTACAATCACATCGGCTAAAACTGAAATAATCCATCAAATTATTAGTGGGCTATAAATAGGCAACCATAAGTCTTAGACTTAGAATAAAATTTTATATAAAAAAGTATCTACTCTGATTTATATAATACTGATAATATTATAAGTCCACTTGAAGATAAGTATTACTGGTGATTAAACTACTAACAATATGACTCGTATAGAAGACTTAGAACGTCCATTTCAACAGAAACAGACTTATGTAAAACCATAAATAATCCAAGATCTCAAAAAGGTGTGAGACTTGGCCAGTGAAAATGAAAGCATTTGTTCAAGTATTATGTCAGAAGGATGCGGGATCGTCTATGACATAACTATGTAATATGTTGGTTGCAAAATAACTACCTACTTTAAGTCTCAAACTTAAATTGATATTTAAATGGATATGTATCAAATCTCTATTAAATACAATTAACAATAAAACAAGAACTCAAGAATTAGAAAGTCCATTAAAACAGTTTTCTTCATCCGGAGATGGAAATGACAACTACAGCCTACTCAATCCTATAATATATGCAATTAAGTTTCACAGGCAGTGATTTCAGCAAAATCAGCGGAAAGTTTAAAGAGCTAAAAATAAATCAGATTTATTTCATGTCTTAGACTGCCTTTTCTTTGGATTCATATCATTCGTTATTTTAAGCTCGAACAACTCAATAATTTAAAAGATACAAGTCATCTCTTTTTCTTGATAGTGTGAGTGTTGAAATGGATGTTCTATATCCTCTATACGAGTCATATTGTTAGTAAGTTTAATCACGAGTAATACTTATCTTTGTTGAAATGGACGTTCTATATCTTCTATACGAGTCATATTGTTAGTAAGTTTAATCACGAGTAATACTTATCTTGAGGTGTGTCTTATAATATTATCCGTATTATATAAATCAGAGTTGCTTATCTCTCTATAAAAATTTACTCTAAGTCTAGGACTTATGGTGGCGTATTTATAGCCTACTGCTAATATAGGATTAGCAAGCTTGCCAAGAGCAATTTATCATT
>NW_025065110.1:0-1377 GCF_019049425.1 Lizanozyma spartinae
TTATTTCTTACCAGCCTTTTGAGCAGCCTTGGTGACCTTACCAGCCTTGTCAGACTTTTCAACAGCCTTGATGACACCGACAGCAACGGTTTGTCTCATGTCTCTGACAGCGAATCTACCTAATGGTGGGTAGTCAGTGAAGGCTTCAACACACATTGGCTTGGTTGGGACCATCTTGACGATAGCAGCGTCACCGGACTTGATGAACTTGGGTTCTTCTTCCAACTTCTTACCAGTTCTTCTGTCAATCTTTTCAACCAAGGTGTCAAACTTACAAGCAATGTGGGCAGTGTGACAATCCAAGACTGGAGAGTAACCAGAGGAGATTTGACCAGGGTGGTTCAAGACAATAACTTGAGCGGTGAAAGAATCAGCACCCTTTGGTGGGTCGTTCTTAGAGTCACCACAAACGTTACCTCTTCTGATTTCCTTGACGGAAACGTTCTTAACGTTGAAACCAACATTGTCACCTGGAACACCTTGTTCCAATTGTTCGTGATGCATTTCAACGGACTTAACTTCAGTGGTGACACCAGCTGGGGCAAAGGTAACAACCATACCGGCCTTGATAACACCGGTTTCAACTCTACCGACTGGCACAGTTCCGATACCACCAATCTTGTAGACATCTTGCAATGGCAATCTCAATGGCTTGTCAGTTGGTCTGGTTGGAGGTTCAATAGAATCGATAGCTTCCAACAAAGTCTTACCAGTGACCTTACCACTCTTGGTTTCCTTTTCCCATCCCTTGTACCAAGGACAGTTAGTAGAAGGTTCGATCATGTTGTCACCGTTCCAACCAGAGATTGGGACGAATGGAACAGTCTTAGGGTTGTAACCAACCTTCTTGACGAAGTTAGAGGTTTCCTTGATGATTTCTTCAAATCTGGATTGATCCCACTTAACAGAGTCCATCTTGTTGACAGCAACAATCAATTGCTTAACACCCAAGGTGTAAGCCAACAAAGCGTGTTCTCTGGTTTGACCATCCTTAGAGATACCGGCTTCGAATTCACCGACACCACCAGCAATAATCAAAATAGCACAATCAGCTTGAGAGGTACCAGTGATCATGTTCTTGATGAAATCTCTGTGACCTGGAGCATCAATAACGGTAACGTGGTACTTTGGAGTTTCGAACTTCCACAAAGCGATATCAATGGTGATACCTCTTTCTCTTTCAGCCTTCAACTTATCCAAAACCCAAGCGTACTTGAAAGAACCCTTACCTAATTCAGCGGCTTCCTTTTCAAACTTTTCAATGGTTCTCTTGTCGATACCACCACACTTGAAAATCAAGTGACCGGTGGTGGTGGACTTACCAGAATCGACGTGACCAATGACGACAACGTTAATGTGAGTCTTTTCCTTACCCAT
>NW_025065111.1:0-1352 GCF_019049425.1 Lizanozyma spartinae
TTTATGATTTCCCCTTCAATTATTAGCGGTTCTAGATTATTTATAAGCTAAAGCAAAGCCATTAGTTTTCAAGCTTATAATATTTCAGTACTACTTTCAAAGTACAAAAAACAAGTTAAACAGCAAAAGATCAATCATCTCACTCTTTCTTCATAATTTAATCCCCTCGTCAACTTCAAACTCCTTAATTATTACCACTCAGACTACCTGATTAATGCCTCTCCCTTCTTTTATTGCAAAATAGTCCAGTCATCGATTTTCCCTTTCTCCGCTTGCTTAGTAAGTCTATCCAGTTGGCTAAGATTAAGGTTTTCGACTTTTAAATTTTGCAACTACATTTTAATGATTCTCCAAGACCTAGCCGGTTAATGACGTTTAATCAACGCATATTTTGTGTGCATATTGGCCGCAGAATTGTCGGTTTTGAACCCGGTATGAGTGCGCTTTCAAGCATTGAGCATTCTCTTCTAATTGAAGAACAGGGTTGACAGTATGAGACTAAAATATAGTAAATAATTCTTCAGTTTCTAGGAAGAGATCGATGATAATACTGTTAAAATGGATGATCAAAGTCTTCTATACGAGCGATATTGTTAGTAGTTTAATAGCTGGTAATAGTTATCTAGAGGTTTGCCATTTTATGTTTAAGAGACATGGTTGATATCTTAAACTATATCTTTAGATGTGGGCGAAATATCCACAATTTATACTTCTATTCAATCCAGACTTTGTTCATACTTCAAACGCCTTTATTTTCTTACCACACGGAATCTTTAATTAACACAACTTGTTTCTTTTATCACCAGCATCATTTGTCTGTCTCAGACTTTTTCTTTGAAGTCCCCGAATAGAGCAATATCTAAACATCCTGAAGGGATAGATATTGCATGAAATCATGGCCATGACAGAATATGCTTAAAACCAACAAATTACAGTGTCATTACATCAATTCACAACCTTTTTGACACAAGTTTTCAACAAATACCTAAACCTACAGGAGAATTCAATAATTTGATTTTTAATTATGAACTGTAACGATATAAAACTAATTAATGTTCGATTATGCCCATTTTGAAAGTATATGATTAAGAAATTATTGGATATCGAAGCGTATCATAAGCGTATAAGCCTTTAGAAATTCAAATAAGATGGAGCAAGTATGCGGGCATAAGAGAAATTACCGAGAAAGCCTTTGAAATTGCTTTGCCTTCGTAGGTAGTCACCGACACCAGCGATGATTGCGAACCAAAACCCGAGGCAAAACTTGTGGAGAAAGAGGTCATGGAAGACCCTGTTGTGGATACAGTAGTCATACCAGAACCAGAACCTGAGCCGGAGGAACCAGAACCTGA
>NW_025065112.1:0-1310 GCF_019049425.1 Lizanozyma spartinae
CTTCTGAATCCAGCTCAACATCTGCATCCAGCTCAGCTTCCGAATCTAGCTCAGCTTCTGAGTCCAGTGCAGCTTCTGCATCCAGCTCAGCTTCTGCATCCAGCTCAGCCTCTGCATCCAGCTCAGCTTCTGCATCCAGCTCAGCCTCTGCATCCAGCTCAGCATCTGAATCTAGCTCAGCATTTGAATCCAGCTCAACAGCTGCATCCAGCTCAACAGCTGAATCCAGCTCTAGCTCAGCATCTGAATCTAGCTCAGCTTCTGCATCCAGCTCAGCTTCTGAATCCAGCTCAGCTTCTGCATCCAGCTCAGCATCTGAATCTAGCTCAGCTTCTGAATCCAGCTCAACAGCTGCATCCAGCTCAGCTTCCGAATCTAGCTCAGCTTCTGAGTCCAGTGCAGCTTCTGAATCTAGCTTAGCTTCTGCATCCAGCTCAGCTTCTGCATCCAGCTCAACAGCTGAATCCAGCTCAGCTTCTGAATCTAGCTCAACAGCTGCATCCAGCTCAGCTTCCGAATCTAGCTCAGCTTCTGAGTCCAGTGCAGCTTCTGAATCTAGCTTAGCTTCTGCATCCAGCTCAGCTTCTGCATCCAGCTCAACAGCTGAATCCAGCTCAGCTTCTGAATCTAGCTCAACAGCTGCATCCAGCTCAACAGCTGAATCCAGCTCAGCTTCTGAATCTAGCTCAACAGCTGCATCCAGCTCAGCTTCCGAATCTAGCTCAGCTTCTGAGTCCAGCGCAGCTTCTGCATCTAGCTCAGCTTCTGCATCTAGCTCAGCCTCTGCATCCAGCTCAGCATCTGAATCTAGCTCAGCTTCTGCATCCAGCTCAGCTTCTGAATCCAGCTCAGCTTCTGCATCCAGCTCAGCATCTGAATCTAGCTCAGCTTCTGAATCCAGCTCAACAGCTGCATCCAGCGCAGCTTCTGAATCTAGCTCAGCTTCTGAATCCAGCTCAATATCTGCAGCTAGCTCAGCTTCTGAATCCAGCTCAACATCTGAATCTAGCTCAGCTTCTGAATCCAGCTCAGCTTCTGCATCCAGCTCAGCATCTGAATCTAGCTCAGCTTCTGAATCCAGCTCAACAGCTGCATCCAGCGCAGCTTCTGAATCTAGCTCAGCTTCTGAATCCAGCTCAATATCTGCAGCTAGCTCAGCTTCTGAATCCAGCTCAACATCTGAATCTAGCTCAGCTTCTGAATCTAGCTCAGCTTCTGAATCTAGCTCAGCTTCTGCATCTAGCTCAGCTTCTGAATCTAGCTCAGCTTCTGCATCCAGCTCAACTTCTGCATCTAGCTCAGCTTCTGAG
>NW_025065113.1:0-1225 GCF_019049425.1 Lizanozyma spartinae
TTGTTGATGCTTCTGAGGTAGATGTCGTATTTGGTACCAACACATTCACTGGAGCTGATGCCACAAGTATTTTGAGCATCTACCAGTCATGTGCTTACAGTGTCAGCGCCAGTGCTAGCTCGAACATCGCTTCCGGTTCAGAATCAGCATCTGGTGCTACTGCATCCGTTTCAGAATCAGCATCTGCTTCCACTTCAGAATCAGCATCTGGGGTTTCTGCATCCGGTTCCGAATCTGCATCTAGTGCTTCAGGTTCAGCTCCAGAATCAGCATCCAGTGCTTCAGCATCAGCTCCAGAATCAGCATTCAGTACTTCAGTTTTAGCTTCAGAATCAGCATCTAGTGCTTCTCCTTCAGCTTCAGAATCAGCATCTAGTGCTACTGCTTCAGCTTCCGAATCAGCATCTAGTGCTTCTGCTTCAGCTTCCGAATCAGCATTCAGTGCTTCAGTTTTAGCTTCAGAATCAGCATCTAGTGCTTCTCCTTCAGCTTCCGAATCAGCATCTAGTGCTTCTGCTTCAGCTTCCGAATCAGCATCTAGTGCTTCTGCTTCAGCTTCCGAATCAGCATCTAGTGCTTCAGCTTCAGCTTCCGAATCAGCATCCAGTGCTTTTGCTCCAGCTTCAGAATCAGCCACAAGTGTTTCAGCTTCAGCTTCAGAATCAGCCACAAGTGCTTCAGCTTTAGCTTCAGAATTAGCATCTAGTGCTTCAGTTTCAGCTTCAGAATCAGCATCTAATGCTTCAGCTTCAGCTCCAGAATCAGCATCTAATGCTTCAGCTTCAGCTCCAGAACCGGCATCTGGTGATACTGCTTCAGCTTCAGAATCATCATCTAGTGCTTCAGCTTCAGAATCAGAATCAGCATCTAATGCTTCAGCTTCAGCTCCAGAATCAGCATCTAATGCTTCATCTTCAGCTCCAGAATCAGCATCTAATGCTTCATCTTCAGCTCCAGAATCAGCATCTAATGCTTCATCTTCAGCTCCAGAATCAGCATCTAATGCTTCATCTTCAGCTCCAGAATCAGCATCCAGTGCTTCAGTTTCAGCTTCAGAATCAGCATCTAGTGCTTCTGCATCCGCTTCAGAATCAGCAACTAGTGCTTCTGCATCCGGTTCAGAATCAGTATTTGGTGCTTCTGTTTCAGCTTCAGAATCAGCATCTAGTGCTTCTCCTTCAGCTTCAGAATCAGCATCTAATGCTTCTGCTTCCGCTTCAGAATC
>NW_025065114.1:0-1186 GCF_019049425.1 Lizanozyma spartinae
AACAATGAGTATGAAAACACTGAAGTTGTTGTCGCACCTGGAGTGATTTCTACCATTTTTGCAGATGAATCTTCAGGTGCAAACACTTCACCTGCTACTAAAACAACTGGAACTACAAGCAGTTTTTTTTCAGAGGAGGTATCTACTATGGTAACAGTTACCGGAGGTACAACTGCAACAGTGGTATGTACTAAGGAAGTTTGTCACCCTCTTTCCTCGTCAACTACCAATGAAGAAGCTGGTGGAACAACGACTACAAATGCAAACAATAATACAAGTACAGGATCAGGCTCTGGCTCCGGCTCAGGATCAGGCTCTGGCTCTGGCTCTGGCTCTGGCTCTGGCTCTGGCTCTGGCTCTCGATCAGGATCTGGCTCTGGTTCCGGCTCTGGTTCCGGCTCAGGTTCTGGCTCTGGCTCTGGCTCAGGTTCTGGCTCTGGCTCTGGCTCTGGCTCTGGATCAGGATCTGGCTCAGGATCTGGCTCAGGATCTGGCTCAGGATCTGGCTCGGGATCTGGCTCTGGCTCTGGATCAGGATCTGGATCTGGTTCCTCCGGCTCTGGCTCAGGTTCTGGCTCTGGATCAGGATCTGGCTCTGAATCTGGCTCGGGATCTGGCTCTGGCTCTGGATCAGGATCTGGATCTGGTTCCTCCGGCTCTGGCTCAGGTTCTGGCTCTGGATCAGGATCTGGCTCTGGATCTGGCTCGGGATCTGGCTCTGGCTCTGGATCAGGATCTGGATCTGGTTCCTCCGGCTCTGGCTCAGGTTCTGGCTCTGGATCAGGATCTGGCTCAGGATCTGGCTCGGGATCTGGCTCTGGCTCTGGATCAGGATCTGGATCTGGTTCCTCCGGCTCAGGATCTGGTTCCTCCGGCTCGGGATCTGGCTCTGGCTCTGGTTCTGGCTCTGGCTCTGGTTTTGGATCTGGTTCTGGTTCTGGTTCTGGTTCTGGTTCTGGCTCTGGCTCTGGCTCTGGCTCTGGTTCCGGCTCTGGTTCCGGCTCGGGATCTGGCTCTGGCTCTGGCTCAGGTTCTGGTTCAGGTTCTGGTTCCTCCGGCTCAGGTTCTGGTTCCTCCGGCTCAGGTTCTGGTTCTGGTATGACTACTGTATCCACAACAGGGTCTTCCATGACCTCTTTCTCCACAAGTTTTGCCTCGGGTTTTGGTTCGCAATCATCGCTGGTGT
>NW_025065115.1:0-1144 GCF_019049425.1 Lizanozyma spartinae
AATGATAAATTGCTCTTGGCAAGCTTGCTAATCCTATATTAGCAGTAGGCTATAAATACGCCACCATAAGTCCTAGACTTAGAGTAAATTTTTATAGAGAGATAAGCAACTCTGATTTATATAATACGGATAATATTATAAGACACACCTCAAGATAAGTATTACTCGTGATTAAACTTACTAACAATATGACTCGTATAGAAGATATAGAACGTCCATTTCAACAAGAAATGCATTGTTAAGAAAATTATATTTACTGATATAAATATTAATCAGAAGTGTATTTCAGCTCATACTTTATTATAGTTTAATCCAAACATTGATGGACCTCAGTAGTAGAAACCACCTACAAAACTAAATAAAGCACCCATTGATATTACGGTATTAATAAGCATACCCGTAGTATGATTCCATTATTAAATCAATATACTTATCTTCACCGTTAGCTATAATATAACTATATATTTATAACCAATATATATTATCTTTTTAATATGATATATATATATTATCTTATTAATATGATATATATATATTATCTTTTTAATATCATATATATATTTTTGAAGTGTTAAAACAAGACACAAATAAGTCTTGTGATATATATATTATATATTCGAGTGTACATGAAATATCTAAATAAGATACCTATTATTGAACCACTCTGTCGAGATAAAATATATTTATCTACGGTCTTGTTACTTAACATATAATTTTGACCTGTTAGCAATAATATTTATTAATAATAAACCCTATTATTTAGGGGTTACATATATATATATATATATATATATGTTATATGTTATATAATTAATAACCATTTTTTTACTACCAATTTTTGTGTTATGGAAGGGTAATATAATATATTATATTATACTTAAGGATATATACTATGGGAGATATATATTTAAATATAAGTGTTGAAATGGACGTTCTATATCTTCTATACGAGTCATATTGTTAGTAAGTTTAATCACGAGTAATACTTATCTTGAGGTGTGTCTTATAATATTATCCGTATTATATAAATCAGAGTTGCTTATCTCTCTATAAAAATTTACTCTAAGTCTAGGACTTATGGTGGCGTATTTATAGCCTACTGCTAATATAGGATTAGCAAGCTTGCCAAGAGCAATTTATCATT
>NW_025065116.1:0-1141 GCF_019049425.1 Lizanozyma spartinae
ACTGTTCCAGGTACTGAATCATCTGGCACAACTATCCCAGGTACTGAATCATCAGGTTCTACTGTCCCAGGTACTGAATCTTCAGGGTCTACTGTTCCAGGTACTGAATCTTCAGGGTCTACTGTTCCAGGAACTGAATCCTCAGGTTCTACTGTTCCAGGTACTGAATCATCTGGTACAACTGTTCCCGGCACTGAATCATCTGGCACAACTGTCCCAGGCACTGAATCATCTGGCACAACTGTTCCAGGTACTGAATCATCTGGCACAACTGTTCCAGGTACTGAATCGTCAGGGTCTACTGTTCCAGGAACTGAATCCTCAGGTTCTACTGTTCCAGGTACTGAATCATCTGGTACAACTGTTCCAGGTACTGAATCATCTGGCACAACTGTTCCAGGTACTGAATCATCTGGCACAACTGTCCCAGGTACTGAATCTTCAGGTTCTACTGTCCCAGGTACTGAATCATCTGGCACAACTATCCCAGGTACTGAATCATCTGGCACAACTGTTCCAGGTACTGAATCATCAGGTTCTACTGTCCCAGGTACTGAATCATCTGGCACAACTGTTCCAGGCACTGAATCATCTGGTACAACTGTCCCAGGTACTGAATCATCTGGCACAACTGTTCCCGGCACTGAATCATCCAGCACTACACCAGAATCATCTATTCCAAGTACTGTGACCATTACTTCTGAAACTACCTTTTCAACACAAACCACCACGTGTAAGCCTACCCACTGTGTGACTATCATCAAGTGTGGTGACAATTGTTGTTGGACCAAGTCAAGATGTAAGACTACTCAATGTTCCACTACAACAACACCGGGTAGTTCCGTCCCAGGCACTTCTGTTCCCGGCACCGAGACCTCAGGCACTGTTCCAGGTTCATCCACTCCAGGTACTTCTGTTCCCGGGACCGAGACCTCAGGCACTGTTCCAGGTTCATCCACTCCAGGCACTTCTGTTCCAGGTTCATCTACTCCAGGCACTTCTGTTCCCGGCACTGAGACCTCAGGCACTGTTCCAGGTTCATCCACTCCAGGCACTTCTGTTCCAGGTTCATCTACTCCAGGCACGTCTGTTCCAGGCACTGAGACCTCAGGCACTGTTCCAGGTTCATCCACTCCAGGCA